>NC_137944.1:1753100-1760600 GCF_963969265.1 Rhamphochromis sp. 'chilingali'
GTTGCAACTAGCTTAGCTTCTGTCTTGCTAGCTTGCCCTGCGCTCAGTGGATCTGCGCTCGACAGTGCAGCCTAGGCGGAGTAGTCGAGCGCAGATCCACTGAGCGCTCAACACAGACAGCATCGTCAGAAGGAAAGTTGATAAAATAAATTAAAAATTTTGCATTGTTTGATACCGAACCGAAAGCACTGTATCGAACGGTTCAATATCGATACGAGTATCGTTGCACCCCTAGTAAAAAGTGTGACAGCAAACCCCAGTCTATCCTAGTTCATAATTACAATAATGTATTTATTGCATTTTGCTGATTAATTTGCACTGGCTAAGAATATTTGGCAAATTTTTAAAAGGTTTTAAGAAAAGACTTCCTTAAATGTAAAAATACATTTGAAAAATCTCAAATACAGTGAAGTCAAATAAAACGAGGTAAACTTGCATAAAATAAAATAATTTGCACACTGTCTTTTTTTGGGTGGAGGTTTGTATTAAAAGTAAGAGGCAAAAAGAGTTCTGATATCTCCAAGCTGAGGCAATGTGTGCTTGGTGTGAAGTCAAACTAGTGAATGAGTGAATTAGTATGTGTAAGTATTCAAAAGAGCAAGTGGAGGCTGCACTGACACAGAACATAGAACAACAGAACAGTTTGTCCTGTGATTTGATGCAGTTTTGTGCTCCTGAAAACAGACATGATGGTGATGTTGTAGATGTTAATAATTAAAGGTAGTAATAATTCAGTGTGAAACCCAACAGCTCCAGGTCTTTAGCTCAGTTTTACTGGCCTATGGACCTTTTTTTTTGTTTCACTTTAAATCTGAAAAATGATGTTACATATGCTAGTCAAGGACACCCCACCCCCCCTTTAGATGAACCCCTGCTTGTTGCAGGTATTATGTGATAGAACAGTGAACCAGCTGTCCTCAGGAAGCAGCCTAATTTAAACATGGTATGTCAACAGTTGGTCATTAATAATGTAGTCTTAGTCTTACTGTAGATACTGTGGATGGAGCAGCTCCAAAGTTCTCTTTTCGTCGTGTTGCAGTTTGTTAAACAGATGGTTTGATGAAGGACTCAAAACACCTTTTTTGCCACTAAAGGTTCGAATGGTGATGACAGGAACAGGCGTTTGTTAGGGCAGGGAAATATGGCCAAAAATATTTATCACGATATACATTTGAAAATTTGTGCTAACGATATAAGTGACGATATAATTGACACGAGACAAAATTCTTTACAACTCCACAACCTTATTAGTGCAAAAAACCCCATCAATGTATTTTCACTTAAACAAGCAGCTGTTTGTTGCATTAAAGTTTTATAAAAATGTAACAGTGCAAATGCAAATTCCTTGCTGACAGTTTAACCAAAAGGCATTTCCAGTGGAAACTGGCCGACACATCCTCAGCATAACCATGTATAATATCCACACAACTTAAAAAGAGGTTATACACACACAACACAGTAATATTATGTTGAAGCACAGTACGTATCACTCCGCGAGGCTCCGCCTACGATAGCCGTAATGCTCCGACAATCCATCAAGCGGTGCGGCTTCGTAGCTTAGCAAAGTCGTACTGAAACATTTGACAGATTTTCGAGCGCCGTGTACATAAAGTTTCCAGGTCAGTAAACACAACCAGAGTTCATACATAAGACACACGGGATTATAAGGGGCTCTGTCGACTTTCAGAAAAATCAAAGGATTGATTTTAAGTGTGCCGTATTTTCCAAACAGTACACGACGGCCCGCTAGCATGCTCTACCAAAAATAGTGCTTTGTTGTGTATCTGACGGGCGAAAGCCAGACCAGTTCCACACCAGTGAACCATTTTTACAAACCAGTTCTGGTTCATCGGTTTCATTCAACAATCCGCTTTCGCCCTTCTCATTTCCGTTGCCGCCATGGTTTTTCTGCCATGTTCGTATGAAAACAAAGGCTCTGCACATGTGCGTTTTACCCATATTCTATCGCCATATTTCATTTTCATTTCTTGGTAACGGCTCCGCTTCTCTGCTCTTCGCGGATGTTGTGTAGACAGACAACATCATCGTCAATGCTCCTGTTGTGTTATCAGTTTTTACAAACTGGGTTTGATGTTTTTAATCATTTTGTAGATGAGGCCTAACGAGCGTAGTACCGGTTTAGACTGCCAAGCTGGCACATGTGGTGATTTAAACCCATTTCGACAGGCTGTGCACACATTTACTCACTGACATTCAAACTCTAAAGTCTGTGATTCTTAAATTTTGCAGATTTCATAGAAATCTCTTCTTTTCTATGTTAAGCCCAACATCAGTTCCATGAGAAAGCAGACTTCCCTGTGTAAAAGCCCCTCACGTATACAGGCACACCGCTCTTCCTCCTCCCTGCTCTGCTTCATCACGTGAATAACCAGCAAGACCAGAAGGCATTGTGCAGACACACACAGAGAAAAGAGCGTGAACTTATTTTTACTGCTTTAATTTAAAAGGTTGCAAACTGTGATGTGTGTAAAGAGTATCTGCTACCGTGGCAACCGATTTTTTCACAGATACAAAACACGTACGTATACGGGAGCCATGACTGACGTGTAAAATCCATCTTCAGCTAATGTTCATTTTAAAAGTGCAGTTGGACTGATTACCTATACACTCTATTCAGACATTCAAATAATATATACAGCTGAAAATTGTTTAATGAATTATTTTATTGGAAATAAAAACATATCTCAAACCTGAAATAAAAATAGATAATTGTAATAACTTTGTGTTAGCTGTGAAAGCAGCACTAGAATAAAATTCAACTTAGTTTCATGTATATAGTGCTAAATTACAGCAAACCCCAACAGTCGGACACCCCCGTGAGCGTTGGCGACAGAAAGAAACCTCTGGTGGAATCAGGCTGGGTAAGGGCCTGCCATCTGTCACGACAGGTTGGGGATGATAAGAGGGCAACGCTGTGGAAGAGAGAGAGGAATAATAACTAATGATTCAATGCAAAGTTGTGTACGAATATATGGAGAGTGAAAAGAGCAGAGTAAAGAAGAAACACTCACTGGCCCATGGAAGCCCACAGAAGGCCGGGTTCAGGGTCACCTTCATCAAACAGAAAGTTCAACTCATAATCTTAAAAGTAGAGAGCAGACAGGCGGCCTGTCTCCTGCATCTGGCACAGAAAACGAACTGCTGTTCAGAGAAGAAGCCAGTTCCAAGAAATCAAGAAATTCATTAGTGACAGTAATCATATTTCTGCTTTTCTACATATTTGGCAAGAAACCTGGTAAATAAATACTAGAATCAGTCCTGGTTTTTAACATAAACATAATCAGCTAATTATCCAGTCTTTTAATAGTCATGAAAATATGTTCAGATCTAGCGTACTGATGATGCATTCACCTCATAAATCACGACTCACTGCTCTCCCAAACATGACCGTGCATAGGCTTCCCTTATATGTTAAAAGTATCTTTATCTCTGATACTGTCCTTGTATTTACTTGCTATCAGATTGATACCAAATTTTGAAGTATCGCACTCCATTAACAGAGAATCAGAGTTCAACCACTGTGGTTGCAAATGTGACCTCATTTCTCGATGGTGCGACTAAAAAGATTCTAAGTGGCACCGGTGTGACCAGCTGTTTGAGTGAAGAAAGTCTCCGTGTGGTCAACAACAGACAAACACACATTATGCCCATATCGTGGTCTAAACCAATCAGAGATAGTCAGGGGTGGGACCTCTGATTGGCCGTGGTCCAGATATTCCTGTCAGCCTACATGTATGTATGTTTGAAAGCGGATAGACAGGTGAGTAGTAGGGGTGGGTTTCAAGAATCGATTTTCCGATTAGAATTGATTTTAGCTTGAATAATGCGACATTGATTCATTAAATCCTGAATCGATTGTCCATCCATCCATCCATCCATCCAGCCATCTTCATCCGCTTTATCCGAGGCCGGGTCGCGGGGGCAGCAGCCTAAGCAAAGAGGCCCAGACCTCCCTCTCCCCAGCCACCTCCTCCAGCTTATCCGGGGGAACACCAAGGCGTTCCCAGGCCAGCCGAGAGATATAATCTCTCCAGCGTGTCCTGGGTCTGCCCCGGGGCCTCCTCTCGGTGGGACATGCCCGGAACACCTCACCCAAGAGGCGCCCAGGAGGCATCCTTGTCAGATGCCCGAACCACCTCAGCTGGCTCCTTTCGATGTGGAGCAGCAGCGGCTCTACTCTGAGCCCCTCCCGGATGGCCGAACCTCTCACCCTATCTCTAAGGGAGAGGCCAGCCACCCTTCGGAGGGAGCTCAATCGATTGTATTAAATGTATTTTGCCAGAAACGCCAGAAGCTCACAAAACTATTTAAACAACCACCAAACAGCCAAAACAGTAAATGAGAGCACCACACAAAGACATGAACACAAAGTGTGGACGTCGGGGCTGAAAGCCGACAGCTCAAACCAGAATGTACTTCAAGAACAGTTTCTCACCTCAAATCTGTGTTTTCTGCATTATTCGTTTGCTTGTCGCGCACCGGTCTGTTGTTGTGTACAGAGCTGACGGCCGCTGTTTGTTTTTCTTTTCCACAAAAATGACCTCCAACAAGAAAGCCTCATTTCTGCTGTTCAATACTGAAGAAATTTAAACTTTTTAAAATGATGCCAAATTGCAAAACGCTTAGCCGTGTCTCTAATCAAACCTCTGTAACACTTACTTCACTTCAGCAGCATTCACATGTTGATTCATGGTTTTGTTCAGTTTCTGTTCTACTGCAGAATATTTTTAAGGTTATCTGCTACAGAAAACCTGGCCAGGAAAATCTGCTTCATGTTTTTCTGTTTTATCCTCAGTTACTTTGACACAAAGGCCTCTGCTGTGATGTTTGCATCTCTGATGAAGTCTCACAAGTGTCAGTACTGATAAATGATCAGAATTATATTTCTGAATGTCTGAGTCAAAATTGAATCGAATCAGGACCTTGTGAACCGGAATCAAATGGATTATAGAAAGATACCCAGCCCTATGAGCAGCCTAGGCCTGACAGAAGTGGATGTAGCTGTGGGTAAAGAGAAAAGATGAAAAGAACGATCGGTAACTTTTGTTAAGTTAAGGCCTGATCCATCTAAAATTCAAAGTCAGTGCTCTGACATGGAGCCATCGACCTCTCTGGTCCAGAGACGGCATCACATAATGAGCCACACACGATCGACTCCGAGCCAGAGCCCAGTGAAAGTAAAACGGGGAAAGTTTATACATTTGGAACAGAGTGGCTTGAGCAGTCTCCCTGGCTAAGATAGAGTAAAGCTGACAACATGATGCACTGCATTTACTGTCGTGAGTGTGGAAAGACCACAGCCGCCAGTACTGCATTTGTGACTTGTGCTGATAAAGCACAGTGTATCCAGAACACATTATATGCTGCGATAAATGCACTGCCCAAGTGTCCCCTCTCCCCACGGCCTTTCAGCAGCAGGCAGCAGCAAACAGGTCGTCAGAGGAGGCGATGTGATGATTAAGTTTAACATTGTCTACAATATTACCAGCGTGCCAAAGCACTTTATGCACAAGCACTTTTTCAGTAACTTATCTTTCTTGTAGAAATGTGCTCCAAATAAAGAACTTTGTGTTGACAAGATTGTTAGTTAATCATTTACAAATCAATGTTGTCTGTATGGACAGCAATTTCCCCCCCAGAAAGTGCACGTGCCTGTGGTGTTAAGCGATGCGGTTGAACAATTTGGGTGCACCTAAGAAAAAGAGTTAGGCACACCAGTGCAACCGTGGCAAAAAGTTAGTCTAGAGCTAGGGCTGCTCGATTATGGCAAAAATGATAATCACGATTATTTTCACTGAAATTGAGATCGCGATTATTTGACGATATTTATTTAACCCTTTAAGACCTACTATAGAACCAAGTCCACCAGAGCTTATATTATTTTTTTACATGCTGTAGTGCCATTTGTGGGAGCATTTCAAGTTGCTATACATCAATACAACTGTTATAGCCCATATTTTAATAATATGTATGCATTAAGTCCATAGTAATTACATAAATTGCAAAAAAGTGCAATAAACTACAAAAAAAATTGAAAATCGCTTTTGTTTTGTTTACATATATTTCTACTTGGAGAAATTTAAGAGGTTTATCCCTCAAAACTTTAAATATAATAAAGTTGCAAAAAATAGTTTCCCACCACAGGAAATTTATTTTGAGTGTCTTCATAGTTTTATTTTGGAGATACAGCAATTTTTATATACTGCAGGAAAAACAAAAAACAATCCTATGATGCAAATTTGCAAAGAAAACAGCAGGTGCATCATTTCACTGTGGGAAGTGTTACGAACAGCTGATAGGAACGGCAAAGCGTGTTTCTGGAATATTATGTTTTTGTTCCTGCAAGCGCTTTTTATGCAATTTTTGCAAAGCTATATGTGGAACGAAACCGTGACCGAGGACAAGCTGATGGCATCAGATGTAAGTACAACTCCTCCGGTTTCATATGCAAAACAAATTATTGCGCTAGCTTACACGGTTCAGGTTCTACAGGGATTTAAAAATAGTTACGCAAAACGGAGCGTGCTGCTCTGACCGGCTTTAAAGGGTTAACAATGACTTTAAAAAATAATATAACATAGTGTGCAACACCACTGAAGTTTTTTTTTTAAACTCTCTTTTCAACCAACAGCAGTCACTCTCCAAATAACTTCTGCTTAGCTTTCCGAGCTTCCCTCGGGTCCTCTTAATCAGCGGTCTCCAACCTTTTTTGCGCCACGGACGGTTTATGCTCGACAATATTTTCACGGACCGGCCTTTAAGGTGTCGTGGATAAATGAGGGAGGGGCTAATAATCGGCTCAGTCATTTTTAATGATCGTTGAAAGCCCAGATCGTAATCGTGATTAAAATTCGATTAATTGAGCAGCCCTATCTAGAGCCCTGCTATATCTTATACACCAATAGGATTGCCTTTCATATATTACTATTTGGGCTCAAATTTTGGGGGGTGTTTGAAGGGGCACAAAGATATCAAAAATAACTCCCCTCAAATTTCTTAAACCAAACGTAACAAGCCTGTTTGTGAAAATGGATTAGAAACTACAGATATTTGGGTAAAAATATGAAAACTTGCTAGAAAGGATCATTGGAGGCCCTCTCCCACCCACCTCTATCGCAGTCAAAGCCCTGGGGGGGCCTGGGGCGATCGTGGCTCAAGAGTTGGGAGTTCGCTTTGTAATCGGAAGGTTGCCGGTTCGAGCCCCGGCTTGGACAGTCTCAGTCGTTGTGTCCTTGGGCAAGACACTTCACCCGTTGCCTACTGGTGGTGGTCAGAGGGCCTGGTGGCGCCAGTGTCCGGCAGCCTCGCCTCTGTCAGTGCGCCCCAGGGTGGCTGTGGCTACAATGTAGCTGCCATCACCAGTGTGTGAATGTGTGGATGACTGGTTGTGTAAAGCGCTTTGGGGTCCTTAGGGACTAGAAAAGCGCTACACAAATACAGGCCATTTAACAAAGACAAATACTGTATAAAGATTCAGAT